>NC_041403.2:126732947-126743811 GCF_900747795.2 Erpetoichthys calabaricus
ATATATAATATATATATATATATATACACACATATATATATATATAATATATATATATATACACATATATATATAATATATATATATACACACATATATATATATATAATATACAGTGGAACCTCGGTTCACGACCATAATTCGTTCCACAAGTCTGGTCGTAAACCGAGTTGGTCGTGAACCGAAGCAATTTCTCCCATAGGATTGTATGTAAGTACAATTAATCCGTTTCAGACCGTAGAAACTGTATGTAAATGTATACATTTTTTCAGTTTTTAAGCACAAATATAGTTAATTATACCATAGAATGCACAGCGTAATGGTAAACTAAATGTGAAAACATTGAATAACACTGAGAAAACCTTTAACAACAGAGAAAACTAACACTGCAATAGTTTGCGCTATAGTGCTAGGAACCGCTCTCGCTAAAAACACTTTTTTTAATGAGTTTTAAGCACAGGGGAAAAAAGGAACATTTGAAAAATCTGTAATTTAATAAACCACCAAGAAAAGTAACACTGCAACAATGCAGGCTACGAACCGATCACCGGAAACAGAACTGAAAACAAAAACAAGCCTTCTTTAACTTATGCGTCCCTCAATCGCTCTGTGTGTGTGTGCGTGCGTCTCTCTTTTACGAGCCTGGAGCGCTCCTGTGTGTGTGCGCATGCGTGCGTCTCTCTTTTGCGAGCCTGGAGCACCTGTGTGTGTCTCTCTAGCGCGCGCCTCTCTCTCCCCCGCCTGTGTGTGCGTGCATCTCTCTTTTGCGAGCCTGGAGCGCCTGTGTGTGTTGTCACGCTTGGGTCACAGATTTGCACAGAGACACAGGAGGTTGTAGAAAAAAAGGAACTTTATTCAAAGCACTGCAAACAAACATTTGTCTCTTTTCAACAGTTTAAACGTGCTCCATGACAAGTCAGAGATGACAGCTCCGCCAGGAGCACAGATTGTCTGAGAGAGAAAGAAGGAGAAGCAAGCAACCAATTTAACAAACTGAAAGAAGCCCGTGCAGGCTTTTTAAGAAGGCGGAGCACCGCACGAGAGGCATATTACGCGACAGAGCCGGCAAGAAGGGAAAGGAGGAATGTTAAGGTAGTCTGTCCATGTTTCTTAGGGGTTTTCCCAGGGGCGTCTGTATTCTCTGGGGGTGCGATCAGCTTTGCAGCTCACAGTGTGTCTGTCTAGAGCGCTCCTGTGTGTGTGCGCACACGCGCCTCTCTCGCGCGTGTTCCTGTGTGTGTACAGCCCTCTGTCTCTTGCGCTGCCTCTCTATGTGTGTGTGCGTGTGCGTGTGCGCGCGCGCTCTCTCTTGCTCGCTGCACAGGAAATGCACAGGGAGAGAATGAACATCAACAAACCGAAGGGGAACCTGGCTTGTTCGTATACCGAGTGTTTCGTCGTGAACCGAGGCAAAAGTTTGGCGAACTTTTTGGTCGTAAACCAAGTTGTACGTGTGCCGAGACGTTCGTGAACCGAGGTTCCACTGTATATATATACATATATATATATATAATATATATATAAACATATATATATATATATATATACACATATATATATATATTTGCAAACTGTTTCTTCTTCATTGAGGTTTTCTCTTGGAGAGCTTTTTTCATTTCATTGAAAATTAAAGCAGCAGCTGCCAAATTATGTAGCTTTCTTATTAATTTTTCAACATTGTGTAAAATAACTTTATAAAGTAACATAAAAGGTTTAAATACTGGTTATCCTTTTACACTAAAATATTACTAAAGAGATACAAAAAAAGTAAAATGCATATGTTCTTTTTCTTTAAGGAGATTAAATATTACTGAAGAAAGAAAAAAAAAACTAAAACAGCCAAATGGGGCTATGCATACAAACTTAAAGGGTTTAAATAAAACAGAAATATATATTTTATTTTTACTTGCTTAACTTGTGGAGGGTGTATCCTGTAGCAAAGCCCTAACTTTTTTCGTGAAAGCCCGTTTCAGTCAATAAGTCTTAAAAACAGGTGTAAAGATATTGACAATAAGCTACGCAAACCCACCAAGACATGGAATCGTTTAAATCAAGTATCATTACATCTTCCTTTCTTAAAGAGAAGTAAGGCAGTACTTATAAGCTTACATATATATATATATATATATAGACATACATACATATATATATATATCTATATCTATATATATCTATATCTATATATGTATATCTATATATATCTAAATCTATATATATATATACTGTATATATATCTCTCTATATATATATCTAAATCCTCGCGAAGTACTGCTTTTAAATTTTTATGAAGAAGAAAAGCTTTTTAAATTGAGGGAAAATATCCCAATAGCAATTTGTTAAGGATCTGTTTTTTTGTGAAGCAGCCTTAACACAGCTTTTCCGCTGTTTTATAAACGAACGCCATATAAGGTCTTCTTTTTTCCTTGCTTCGCTAAGGAAAGAGCCTTTTTATTAAATCCAAGGGTTCTTCGCTTTTTTTTTTGTTTGTTTATTACGATTGTTATAGTTCTGTTTGTGTACGACGTTGTCAGTTCAGCACTCAGGTTGTAATATGACCAAGCTGTGCAAGCTTACTGTTAAGAATGCAACGTATAGTTGTACATGAGAAAAGCAATCTTGCCTCAAATCAATGGCAAACTTTTGTAGGTCTATGAACTTAATTTAAAGTTTAGGTTTACACGGTGCTTTCTTTCCGAAGTACCTGCACTCATGAATATGTCTGTATGCGTCAGTCGCTCAAATCCCCGCGCTTCACACCGGCGAAGTACTGCTTTTAAATTTTTATTAAGAAGAAAAGAAAACCTTTTAAAATTGAGGGAAAATATACCAATAACAGTTTGTTAAGGATCTGTTTTTTTGTGAAGCTGCGTTCACTCGAGTGATCACTTCGAGATGACTTGCTGGCTAACCATAAGCGTTACCTGGTAGGTAACCACCCATACAATCAGATTGTGAATCAGACTACGAATGCCGTGAATGTAATTACCCCGATCTACATGCTGTCAAATAAACGAACCACACGCCGTGGCGCAATTTTAGGGGCTTAGCCTCTAGCGCTGACGTCCGAGGTTCGATTACCGTAAGGGAGTGAAGTGAGCGCTGCTTTTAAAGTACTGCTTTTAAACTTTTATTAAGAAGAAAAGAAAACCTTTTAAATTAAGTCTTAAAAAGAGCTGTAAAGATATTGACAATAAGCTACGCAAACCCACCAAGACATGCAATCGTTTAAATCAAAGCGCGAGTCGAAAAACACCATCCCATAATATTAGTTAACGATTAACACATTTCTATATGTATTGTAAGCATACAATACAACTGATAATATGTTGCGCTTATTTATCTGGTGTACTGACATTTTTTGCGCGTTTAACGGCTGAAATCTAACGTGGTTTGTGCCCTTCAGAATGAAAAGAGTTTGCATTTACCTTTTTAATAAAAGGCGAGCTTTTAAGCCTGAGAAATCACCCCGTAAATGCACACGTTTAATTGCACATGTGTTAATATGTATGCTTACACAGTATTAAAAGACACTCAACAAGTACACAGTATTAAAAGACAGTCAACAATTAACGTCATTTACCTTTGTTCCCGCGTTTGACTTGTGCTGTAAATCTCTTCCTCGTTTTCAGTTCACGTGATTACGTAGGAGGCGTAATACGTGATGACGCGATACGTGACTCCGCCTCCTCCATTAGAGTATATGGACAAAAAACAGGTTCCAGTTATGACCATTACACGTAGAATTTTGAAATGAAACCTGCCTAACTTTTGTAAGTAAGCTGTAAGGAATGAGCCTGCCAAATTTCAGCCTTCTACCTACACGGGAAGTTGGAGAATTAGTGATGAATGAGTCAGTCAAACAGGTTCCAGTTATGACCATTACGCGTAGAATTTCGAAACAAAAACTGCCTAACTTTTGTAAGTAAGCTGTAACGAATGAGCCTGCCAAATTTCAGACTTCTACCTACACGGGAAGTTGGAGAATTAGTGATGAGTGAGTCAGTCAAACAGGTTCCAGTTATGACCATTACGTGTAGAATTTCGAAATAAAACCTGCCTAACTTTTGTAAGTAAGCTGTAAGGAATGAGCCTGCCAAATTTCAGACTTCTACCTACACGGGAAGTTGGAGAATTAGTGATGAGTGAGTCAGTCAAACAGGTTCCAGTTATGACCATTACGCGTAGAATTTCGAAATAAAACCTGACTAACTTTTGTAAGTAAGCTGTAAGGAATGAGCCTGCCAAATTTCAGACTTCTACCTACACGGGAAGTTGGAGAATTAGTGATGAGTGAATCAGTCAGTCAGTCAGTCAGTGAGTCAGTGAGGGCTTTGCCTTTTATTAGTATAGATATATATATATATGTGTGTGTGTGTATGTATGTGTATATATATATGTTGATATGTGTATATATATATGTATATATATGTGGATGTGTATATGTATATATATATGTAGATATGTGTATATGTAGATATGTATATATATGTATATATGTATATGTGTATATATGTTTATGTGTGTGTGTGTGTGTATATTATATATATAAAAGACAGCAACACTCATAACAATGACAACACAATTACATTGACAATCATGTTATGTTATTTTTAAAATGTTACCTTTTCTTTCTCATAACCTCTTTAACACACTACTTCTCCGCTGCGAAGCGCGGGTATTTTGCTATTTATCTATATATATAAAGGAGAGTTGGGATCCGAGAGACTGTTTTTGTGTGTTTGTGGAGGGATGGAGAGTTAAGGCGGGTGTTGGAGTCACGTGATCATCTCCCCTCCCATTCACCTCATTTCATTCACTTCATTTCGCTCCGAGGAGAGCTCCGCAGCTGGCGCGGTCTTGCTGTTCTTGATTTGCTTTTCACATGGCCAACTATATGTTGCATGCTCAAGAGTAAGCTCAGCGCACAACTTGGTCATATTACAACCGGAGGGGCGAACTGAGAACATGGTATACAAAGAGATCCTTAACAAATAATTATTGGTATAATTTCTCTCAGTTTATTATTTAAAATTAAAGTACTTCGCCGCTGCGAAGCGCGGGTATTTTGCTAGTATATATATATATATATGTATATATATGTGGATGTAGATATGTGTATATGTAGATATGTATATATATATGTATATATGTATATGTATATATATGTTTACATAACCTCTTTAACACACTACTTCTCCGCTGCGAAGCGCGGGTATTTTGCTAGTTGACTTATATAAACTTTCTCAGGGTATTTGATCGAGCTGTCGAGGAGGTGGTAAATGATCCTCGAGACAAATTAGAATACTTAGTACAATTTTTCAAAGGCATGCTTAAAGACATTGTGCAAAACTGTGCATATCTTCCACCAGCAGAAGGGTACAGAAAGGCCAGAAAGCTGCTCGAGACCTTTTATGGAAACCACGTACAGATAACGGATGCCTACATGAAGAAAGCCAAGAAGTGGTTGCAAATAAGATCCGGTGACGGAGAGGGCTTAAAGGCTTAACTCTATGAGTGTTATGTCCGGTTTAAAGAACAGTAATGAATTTGACAACAATTTAAATATCCGCACTATGTCATCAAAGCTTCCTCAAGAACTACGAGAGCTTTGGCAAAATAAAGCTGCAAAGATCGAAAGTAAAGAAGAAAGAAGATCAGGACTTGCTGACTTATATGGTTTTCTGGAATGACGGGTTATAATTTCCTTGGATCCAATGTACGGCACCTCCTACCAAAGTCATACCTTCAAGAAGGAAAAAGAAAAGACTGATCAAGAGAAGTATCCGGTGAAAGGTGGACTGAGAAAGGGCAATTTTGCTTCAAGTAAGCACTGTCTTTTTTGCAATGAAAAACACGATCTTAACGAATGCAGTGCAATTCAGAAACTAACTTATGAAAGCAGAATTGACTTTTGAAATCTAAAGGCTTATGTTTTAAGTGCCTTACACAAGGACATCTTAGTAAAGACTGTGAAGAAAAAATTAAATGCCAAATATGCATGCATTTACATCCAGTCATTCTGCATATGAATAAGGAAGAAAGCACTGACGATAAAGCCATTTTTCCTAAAATGGAGAATACTAAGTCGAAACAGAAGAGCAATTCTTCGGTGAATGTTTCCGTGGAACCATTCTGGAAGAAAGTCTCACATATACGTCAGCACTGTAGAAAGGAACAAAGTAAATAGACAGAAATTATTAAAGTGTACAGTCTTAACCGAGTTGCAAGTCTGTGGGATAGAGGAAAACATATTTTTTGATTTACCAGAAGTGTACACAGTGGACATTATATCTGTGTATAAGGAGAAAAATCCAACACAAGAAGATATTATGAAATGGCCTTATCTAAAAGATGTTCATCTACCCCAAATAAATGCAGAAGTAGGTTTGTTAGTAGGTACAAATGCCTGCAAAGTCATGGAGCCATGGCAAATCATACATAGTGAGGGTGACGGACCTTGTGCTGCGAAAATAGTTCCTGGATGGATTGTTAACGACCTAATAAAGGGGTCAGACAATGAAAGACTGCAAAGTTATTCAGTCAATCACGTGACAATAATGGAGGTAGAACAAATGTTACTCCAGCAATACAATACAGACTTTCCAGAGCGCAGCTGTGAGGAGAAGGAGGAAATGTCACAGGAGGACATTAAGTTCATGCGCATAACTTCAGATTCTGCCAGGCTAGTGGATGGACACTATTGCATTAATCTGCCTTTTAAAGATGAGACACTTAAAGTGCCAAATAATCGTTGCATTGCAGAACAATGTACTATTTGACTCAAAAGGAAGCTTACAAAGTATCCAACATTCCATGGGGATTACAAAATTTTCATGAAAGATATTTTAGATAAAGGATATGCCATTAAGGTACCCACTGAACAGCAGACCCTTGAAAGGGAGAGAGTGTGGTATATCCCTCACCATGGAACATATTATCCAAAGAAAAATAAAATCAGAGTGGTTTTTAACTGCACAGCCACTTACCAAGGCTTTTCTCTAAATGAACAGTTGCTGAAAGGACCTGATTTAACTAATACACTCATTGGAGTTCTTACAAGATTCAGAGAAGAGCCAATTGCTCCCATGGCAGATATTAAATCAATGTTTTATCAAGTAAAAGTTCCAGATGAAGACACAGGTAGTACATACAGAAAGCAACTGTCACAGGAGGTGTTAGATTGATTTATGACCTTAAGCCCCGCCCCAAAATATGAAAATATGATTTATGAAAATATGGAAATATAAAAATATGAAAATATAATTTATGAAAATATGTAAATATGAAAATATGAAATATGCCCCGCCCCTGGGGGTTGGACTACCATCATAATTGATCATCTCTAATCCCCGCCTTTTAGGGTGGGTCTTTCGTAAACAGGTCTCTTATCACGCCCCATTAAGAATACTCACGCCCCTGAGGTACGCCTTTATCTCTCTAACCGCCTATAGGGTTAGGGGTGAGGCATGTCACTCACCCCCGACTGTGGGAGGAGACGAAAGAGTTCTTGTATAAAATTCTAGTCATTTAGTGAAAACGCCATGACACACAAAAGCAAACAGAAACTGAAAGCAAACAGGGTGTCCAGAAGGATGGAGTTACGGGAACCACACTTCAGCTCTGCCTGGTACGATTCTAACTGTGGTTTGAACAAGGTAGAGGTAAAAAGAAATGCTGAGGGACAGCTCACAGTAGCAGTTTCCAAGAAGGAGCCTATCCTTCCCGAATATAAAGAGGCCGGTCACGAAGAGGGGGAGGAAGATAAAGAAAATGAGATAAAGGAACGAGTGAGTGAAATTCATTTTTCTATAAAAGACTGGACTTTTTTTAAAGCTCTTATTCCAAATATTGATGAGGCTATTTATCAAGAAAAACTGTCCGACCAAATGAAAAGAATTAAAAGAAAATTGGAGGAGGAGTTTAGCCTGTTGAATAATTCATGCTCGGAGGAGGAGGAAGAAAACTGGGAGACAACTGCCCCCTAAGTGAGTGGAGATAAATACAGAGGTCTTTTTCATAGTCTACATTAACCTAAAACCCTATTGAGATGTTTTCAACTAACTACCCTACCAAAGCCGGTGCTAGCTGGGCAGGTCATCTCCCTGTTCTCTCTGCCTCTGAGGTGGCAGAAATCCTCGACATTTTGATGCGCTCCGAAGAACCGAGATCCGGTGGTATGGAACATACGTCTGCCGCTGACTACCTGTTTTGGCCGGGTAACCCTCAAGCCAACACCACCTACTCTACTCCCAACGAGATGATCGACACTAACCTACAACCCTGCTACTCTGCTGCAGACCAGATGCTGACAACCAGCGATGTGTTTTGGTCGGGTAACAACCAGCACCCCGCCGGCTATGTTCCTGATCAGGCCTGTTAGTCTATGGAACAGACAGCTGCTGTTGATGGCCTGTTTTGGCCCAACGATATCGTACCTAACTCCGGGTACTCTGCTCCTAACAACTCTCCTTCAGACCCTCCGTCTTGGCTGGATCTTCTGATGCCCTCAAATGACCAGATCTATTGGCCTGAACCTCAGTTACCCGCCCCTGATGATATGTATTGACTGGACAGTCTCCTGGAGAACCGTACAGTACCTGACCTTTTTGTCCCTGCTGAGGATGCTCTGGGGAGCCTAACGGGTGCTGAGGAGATAGCCATGCAGGCCATGTGGCAAGAAGAGGCCGTGGACGAACTGGTAGATGCTCTGTCCGCTTGGAAGCCATCGTCCCAGGATGCTGATTATGAGGGTATGGACCTTGAACAAACTGACGGGCCCCTGGGTGAAACACTTCGAAAGACTCTGAAACTGATCAAGAGTTTGATTGCGGCTCTGCTGGACATAATAGTTGATCGGGATCTAAAAAGCACCTGTCAATTTTGTTTCATAGATCACCCCAGCCAGACGCAGCATACGTGTCTGTTTGAGCCTGACTCTGTTTATCGAATTGGCCGCTTTCAAGAGGTTCTGACTGTTTTCCGCAAACCGTGGCTCAGAAGCCTGGTCATAAAGACTCTGGGTTGCTTCAACATCTTTCCGCCTTTTCACAAGGTTCATTCATTTGTTCAAAATGCTGTTGACGATCAGGAAAATGAGCATTCTATTAACGAGGCTATTGTACAAGCCTTTCACAACATGGAAAATCCCCCTTACTCAAAAATACGTGAAATAGCTGATGCTTTCTCTAAAAGGCATTTTTCTATACCTGACATGACCGATGCACCTTTGGGGTTTTACGGGGAATACGACATACTGTAGAAAACTCAGATGAAGTGTCTGAACTCAATGTGCCTGTGATATAAAATGTTTTAATAATGTTTTAATCATGCTGTTTTGAAATTTTAATAATGTTTTTAATCATGCTGTTTTGAAAATTACCAATAAAGCCTCATTTGATTTTAAAACCATTGACACTTTTCTTTCACCGTCGGCGATGGAGGGTTACTGAAAAAAAGTTTATTATAACCCGGCAAATCCTGGTAGCTTTGGGGGAAAAGACTCTTTGAAAAGAGCTCTTGAGGTTTCGGGTCAGAAAAATAATGACCAACGGGTGTCGGATTGGTTATCCGGTCAATATGCTTATACAGTTCACAAACCCGCTAGAAGGAATTTTAGGAGAAATAAGGCTTATGTATCCGATATAGACTCGCAATGGCAGATGGATTTAGCAGACATGACAAATATCTCAGAGCATAATCTGGGTTATTTGTTAACCTGTATTGACGTACTTTCTAAGTACGCGTGGATACGGCCCCTGAAGAACAAAACGGGTAAGGAAGTGACAAGAGCCTTCCAAGACATTCTGAGAGCTGGGCAAACTCCAAAGAAGCTCCAGACCGATAAGGGAAAAGAGTTTTTCAACCGAGATTTTCAAAAGCTGTTAAAGAAGATCGGAATAAAACATTTCACCACAGGAAACGAATTAAAGGCCTCCGTGGTGGAGAGATTTAACCGCACACTAAAATCTAAAATGTGGAAATATTTCATAATATGAGAACCTATATCGATAAATCGCCGGATCTAGTATACTCTTACAACAAAAGTTATCATCGAAGCATAAAAATGGCTCCTTCCAATGTAAACACGTTAAATTCTTGGAAAGTTTTCAAAAACTTGTATGACATAGCCAACCCCCTGGGTCCACCATTGTTTAAGTTCAAAGTAGGAGATACAGTTAGGGTGTCTAAAACCAGACATCCTTTTGAGAAAGGTTATGAACAAACATTTTCAGATGAAATCTTTACCGTATCTGAACTTGTACCTAGGGCACCGGCGGTGTACAAACTGAAAGACTACGATGGTGAAGATATCGTAGGATCTTTTTATGACCCTGAATTACAGAAAATTAAAGTCGAAACCACAGACGTTTACAGGATCGAAAAAATACTGGCTAGGAAAGTTAAAAATAAAAAACGACTCATTTTAGTCAAATGGCTCTGCTGGCCAGAAAAATTTAACAGCTGGATACCGGAGAGCCAAGCCCAAGATGTTCAAGTAACATCCAGAACGCTCCTAATCAACTCATCATTCTCTAGCGGTATACGATGAAGTGCAAATGTTTTTTTGTGACTCTACCGAGCAACACTTCCTCAGACATTTTCCCTAGCAACACAATTTCCAATTTCATGACGAAGCTTGCTAAACCCATAGAATTAGAAGGTTCTTGGGAAGTCGGTCTAGCAGAAATTCAGTACCCACATACGTGGAATACCATAGACAAACCAGATTACAAATTCTATGTTTCAGCTCCGGGGGTAAAAAAACATTACTACATTCCATGCGGATATTACGAAGGTATTCACGACCTACTGTCTTTTATGAATTCGACAACCTTAAGCCTACCCATTTTGACAGATGTTGCAG
>NC_041403.2:126759854-126767354 GCF_900747795.2 Erpetoichthys calabaricus
AAAAATCTTCTTCTATAATTTGCTACCGTGGCTTTTCGTTGGTCTGTCCAGGATTTTAAATCACCTGTAGCTTGCAAACCGTTTCACCTATTGACTTGAAATCTGGTACACATATAATACGTCACGTCTGCTATCCGCTTTATGGGTGATGATTGTATTACTCTTTTTATGTTTATTTTATTTTAGAATCAACTCCTATCTGCGCACACCAGGGCGGCCGTGGGCAGATGCATATGGTGTATTCACTCCATGTTATCGTGCATTGCGCTGTCACTGGTATTTTGATAAAAGAATTTGAACAATATATAAGAAGCGTATAAATTATTAAACAGTAAAACATTAACATTTAAGAAGTAAAGTTACATTGAGTACTACTGCAGTGCCTTCGGGTATACCTCATTTTTTGTTTGCCCATTACATGCTTAAATGTATACATTTTTTGGTGCACCTACCCGAGAACACGCGACATATAACCGAGCGTGGGAGAAGCATGGATTTTAAACACGCGTTGAGTTCATCTGCTGGTCTCCCTCGTGGAATAACTGGTAATGTTTGACTAAAATGTACAGCGAGTAAAACGACATTACCTCCTATTTTTTTTTTTTATGATCTCTGAGATCTTGCTTTTTTCGGTTCAAGGCTTCATAAGCTCTTTTATGTTGTATGGTGAACTTATCCCAAACCATCATCTTTGAATGTTGCAAGACTTTCGCCTTGTATGTAGATCGGGGTAATTACATTCATTGCATTCCTAGTCTGAATCACAATCTGATTGTATGGGTGGTTACCTGGCACTGTAGGGTTGCCACCCGTCCTTTAAAATACGGAATCGTGCCGCGTTTCAGAATGAAATTGCGCGTCCCGTTTTGAATCAATACTGGACGGGATTTATCCCGTATTTTTTTTATCATTTTTTTTTTAAAGCAGCGTGTCATGCAAATCATCCCACACGCATTTTATGAAGATGCCTCCTTTCCTACTTTTGATTGGGTAATACTTGATGTCATCGTTAGTTTGATTGGTCTTTTTAACTGTCCAGTGAGGAGGGCGTGTCTTTTAAGTAGAGTCTGCAAAGTGTTGGCACTGAGATGTGGCGTCAGCGCCATAGTTGAAGCCCCTAACGTTGCGGTCAGCAAGTCGGCTAACATCCGCCATGTGCCGTCTTTCAGTTGCGAGAAGCAGATCATAGAATGGTTGAAACTGTTGCCCCTAACGTTGCGCCACGGCGTGTGGTTCGTTTATACCTCGTGTCTTCTCATTAAACTTTTATCTCGTGAATATGTTATTGCAATCCGCAGCGGGAGCGTTTCTATAAACTTAATTTAAACTTACGTTTTACACCGTGCTTTGTTTCCCTTATGAACATGCTTGTATGCTTCACTCGCTCCGTTCTCAATTGTTTAATTAATTTTTTGCTCTTCGCTGTTTCCGGCTCTTCCTCCATTTCCCCCTACTTCGTTCTTTTATCTCGCGAATATGTTATTGCAATCCTTAACGGGAGCGTTTCAATAAACTGATTGAAAATAGTTTTGCATTTACCTTTTTAGTAAAAGGCGAGCTTTTAAGCCTGAGAAATCACCCCGTAAATGAACACGTTTAATTGCACATGTGTTAATATGTATGGTTACACAGTATTAAAAGACAGTGAACAACGTCAGTTACCTTTGTTCCCGCGTTTAATAAAAGGTGAGCTTTTAAGCCTGAGAAATCACCCCGTAAATGCACAGGTTTAATTGCACATGTGTTAATATGTATGCTTACACAGTATTAAAAGACAGTCAAAAATTAACGTCATTTACCTTCGTTCCCGCGTGTGACTCATGCTGTAAATGTCTTCCTTGTTTTTAGTTCACGTGATTACGTAGGAGGCGTGATGACGCGATACGTGACTCCGCCTCCTCCATTACAGTGTATGGACAAAAAATATGTTCCAGTTATGACCATTACGCTTTGAATTTCGAAATGAAACCTGCCTAACTTTTGTAAGTAAGCTGTAAGGAATGAGCCTGCCAAATTTCAGCCTTCCACCTACACGGGAAGTTGGAGAATTAGTGATGAGTCAGTCAGTCAGTCAGTCAGTGAGTGAGTCAGTCAGTGAGGGCTTTGCCTTTTATTATTATAGATATGTGTGTATATATATATATATGTGTATATATATGTGTATATATATATATTATATATATATATGTGTATATATATATATATTATATATGTATATGTGTATATATATATTATATATATATATGTGTATATATATATTTTATATATATATGTATATATATATATATTATATATGTATGTGTATATATATATTATATATATATATATGTGTATATATATATAATATATATATATGTGTGTATATATATATTATATATATATGTGTATATATATATATATATTATATATATATGTGTATATATATATATATTATATATATGTGTGTGTATATATATATATTATACATATATATAATATATGTGTATATATATTATATATATATATATATATATATATATATACGCATATATTATATATATATATATGTGTGTGTATATACTGCGGTGGGTTGGCGCCCTGCCCAGGATTGGTTCCCTGCCTTGTGCCCTGTGTTGGCTGGGATTGGCTCCAGCAGACCCCCGTGACCCTGTGTTCGGATTCAGCGGGTTGGAAAATGGATGGATGGATGGATATGTGTATATATATGTGTGTATATATATATATATAAATGTAATGAATTTTTATTTATTATTATATAATATGTGTATATATATATATATAATATATGTGTATATATATGTATATATATAAAATACATATATATATACATATATATATAAATATATAATATATGTGTATATGTATGTGTATATATATATATATATATATATGACAGCAAGACTCATAACAATGACAACACAATTACATTGACAGTCATGTTACGTTATTTATTTATTTATTTTTTTTATATTTTTATTTTATTAATTTTCATTGTAATCATTCCATACAAACAGATCAATTTATAACCCAACAAATTTGAAAACAAATCAAACCCCACCCCTGAGAAGGAGAGCTTAGCTAAAGGAAAATTTCTTTAAGCTTTTTAATAAGGCAACATTAGACAAAAAAAGGGGAGAAGTAAATATCTATATAAATAAGAGATGGAGAAGGGAGTTAAATGCAATAATAGTTATTTCTCTTATTCTAAAATAATATTGATTAAATCCTGCCATGTTTTGAAAATATTTTGTACAGATCCTCTAACTGAAAATTTGATTTTTTCCAATTTCAAATAATATAAAACATCGGTTTCCCACTGACTTATAAGAGGAGAATTAGGATTCTTCCAATTTAACAAAATAAGTCTGCGTGCCAAGAGTGTAGTGAATGCAATCACCGTTTGCTTGTCCTTCTCCAATTCCAGTCCATCTGGTAGGACACCAAACACAGCTGTTAGTGGGTTAGGAGGGATTGTGATACTAAGGCTGTCTGAGAGGCACTTAAAAATTTTTGTCCAAAATGATGTTAGTTTGGTGCAGGCCCAGAACATGTGACCCAGTGAGGCAGGAGCTTGGTTGCAGCGCTCGCAGGTTGGATCCTGGCCTGGAAACATTTTGGACAGTTTTAAGCGAGACAGATGAGCTCGATATATAATTTTTAGTTGAATAATTCTATGCTTTGCGCATATAGAACTCGAGTGAATTCTCTGCTTTGCTACCTTCCACTCCTTTTCTGATATATTGATTAAGAGATCTTCTTCCCAATGTCCTCTTGGGTCTTTGAAAGGTAGGGACTCTAATAAGATTTTATATATTGCGGAAATAGTGTTTGTTTCCTCGGAATTGAGCAGTATTTTTTCCAGCATTGTGGAGGGTGCAAGGTGGGGGAAATCGGGCAATTTCTGTTTAACAAAATTTCTAATTTGAAGATAGTAAAAGAAATGTGTAGCTGGAGGTTAAATTTTGAACGTAATTGTTCAAAAGATGTAAATATGTTGTCTATATAAAGATCTCTGAGCATTTTAATCCCAAAACTTTTCCAGGTATTAAAAACTGGATATACTTGCGAAGGTTGAAAGAGGTGGTTCCCTTGCAGAGGTGCTATGTTACGTTATTTTTAAAATGTTTCCTTTACTTTTTCATAACCTCTTTAACACACTACTTCTCCAATGCGAAGCGCGGGTATTTTGCTAGTATATATATAAAAGACAGCAACACTTATAACAATGACAACACAATTACATTGACAATCATGTTACGTTATTTTTAAAATGTTTCCTTTTTTTTTCATAACCTCTTTAACACACTACTTCTCCGCTGCGAAGCGCGGGTATTTTGCTAGTATATATATATATATACACATAATATATATATATATATATATACTAGCAAAATACCCGCGCTTCGCAGCGGAGAAGTAGAGTGTTAAAGAGGTTATGAAAAAGAAAAGGAAACATTTTAAAAATAACATAACATGATTGTTAATGTAATTGTGTTGTCATTGTTATGAGTTTTGCTGTCATATATATATATATATATATATATTATATATATATATATATATACATACACAGATACACATAAACATATATATACATATACATATATACATATATATATATATACATACTGTATCTACATATACACATATATACACATTAGTGCTGGGCGGTATACTGGTTCATACCGAAAACTGTTTTTTATTTTTTATGTGATAATGATTTTTCTTATATCACAACACCGGGTTAAATTGCCTAAACGACGTTCGGAATGTGGCGCAGCGGGAAACTGTTTAAGTGGGGACCTTTTTAACTGCTACACCGCTAAACACAGATTTGTTGCACTAGGGCTCTTTTTCACTGCTACACCACCAAATAGTGGGTGGTAGCATAGGTATTCTGCGCGGTGAAAATGGACAGAGAGCATTCTGAAAGTGAACTAAAAGTAAAGTTGAACATGTGATGAACAGAAGAACTTTTGCCAAAAAAAAGGAGTCACATCCGTCGCCTGGAGATACTTTAGTTTTAAAAGGCCAGATGTGTAAATACTGTTTCTATACTACTGGATAATACTGCAAGCCAAGTTGTACTTGTTTTTGTACTTGCTAGTGTATGTTTTGCTTGTATTCATTCTGCAATGTGCTATCGACTCGTTCAGAGATGGGCGCAACTCTGAATGGATGGCATAATTAAACATGTATAACGAAGATATTTTTAAAGTTCTGAACACTCCGTCCGCTAAGTTAACAACTAGTTTTAATTTCACAAAGACGTTTATCGTGTGGTGATTAACACAAAGTATTTGATGTGCTGCATTAACTTGTGACGGGGTTTGAGAAAATCTAGTAAATTAAACATTGATTTTAGGATGAAGTTTAGTTTACCACATTCTACTTTAAGTATAAAATAAACTGAGAATAAAATGGAAATGTCGACTTTAATCTTGACATAGTCAACATGTCGAATTTATTCTCGACATATAGTTTGTTTTTTTCTTCCGTGTCTATATTTTTTTTTCTTCACAGTGGCCCTAATGCGCTTCCATAGGGCTATACCACAAACAGCATTATAAATGCAAGTTGCAGTTTTTATTATTTATGTATATAGCTTAGCTTGAAGCAAGGTCCATATTAATGCAGTTTGCCTAAATGATGGTACAGTTGGTAAGATGTCATGACATTGTCATCACCAAGATTGCACTTGTTTTATTTTATTTTAATTTGGTGAATACTGTGTAATGCACCTGGGCTTGAAGCCTTGAAGTAATGGTGCAACTATCAGTAATACTATTATGTATTTTATTGTTATTATTTATTAGTTTAAATATTATGCAGTTTAATAATGGTAAAATTGTTTAAAAAGTCACTTTAACGTGTCAGTGGACAGAGATTGTTAACATTAACAGAAAGTGTAGTTGGTTTACAAAAAATATTTATTATTTATTCCTTTTTCTAAGACGTGTTCAGTGCAATCCAACTTTTGACAAACACCTCTGGATATTTTACTAAGTATAAATACCTCTTTGGATGGTTGAAAATATGTTGTCAAAATCATAGTTTAAGCTTTTGCAAAATTTGTTCAATTAAAGGTTCTATATTTTGACTGCATCTGTCATGCAATGTGATTCCTTCTCTTTAGTGCCACCCCCTTGAAAACTATCACTTTATGGGGCCATGCAAACCTGGATTAATACTTGTGTGCACATTAAAATGGCTTTTTGTACGATGTACAATTCTCATAACAGTCTAATAGGTTATTCTTAGCCAGTCTACTGCAGTAATTGCAGTGGAAAATGTGGTTAACATCCACTCATGCATGGTGAAAAAAATACCGTCTAATACCGTGAAACCGGCAGAATTTAGAAAAATACCGTGATATAGAATTTTGGTCATACCGCCCACCTCTAATACACACATATATATATATATATATATATATATATATATATATACAGATACACATACACATATATATACATATATATATATATACACATATCAATATATATATATATATATATATATATACACATACATATACACACATAGACACACATACACATATACATATATACATACACACATACATACATACTACATATCTACATAAATATATATATAAACATACATATATATATATACATATACATATCTGCATATATATATATATTTCAAAATCCTCGCACTTTGCAGCGGCGAAGTACTGCTTTTAAATTTTTATTAAGAAGAAAAGAAAACCTTTTTAAACTGAGTGAAAATATACCAATAATAATTTGTTAAGGATCTGTTTTTTTGTGAAGCTTAAACATATATATACATACTAGCAAAATACCCGCGCTTCGCAGCGGAGAAGTAGTGTGTTAAAGAGGTTATGAAAAAGTAAAGGAAACATTTTAAAAATAACGTAACATAGCACCTCTGCAAGGGAACCACCTCTTTCAACCTTCGCAAGTATATCCAGTTTTTAATACCTGGAAAAGTTTTGGGATTAAAATGCTCAGAGATCTTTATATAGACAAAATATTTACATCTTTTGAACAATTACGTTCAAAATTTAACCTCCCAGCTACACATTTCTTTTACTATCTTCAAATTAGAAATTTTGTTAAACAGAAATTGCCCGATTTCCCCCACCTTGCACCCTCCACAATGCTGGAAAAAATACTGCTCAATTCCGAGGAAACAAACACTATTTCCGCAATATATAAAATCTTATTAGAGTCCCTACCTTTCAAAGACCCAAGAGGACATTGGGAAGAAGATCTCTTAACTCTTTTAGGGCGGATGTCGACTTTTGTCGACAGGAGGGGTTGAAGGCGAATGTCGACAAAAGTCGACATCCAGGGATAGAGGGCGACAATCAGCTGTTAATGGCGACAAATCTCACTGTCACGTCACAGGCATTCCCTCTGTGCTTGGAGGAATGCTAGACTCGTTGACTCGGCAAATAAACATTGCGTGTGCATGAGTTGCAAAATGTAAACAGGCAAGATGGCACCGACA